>NC_057810.1:88395181-88425258 GCF_018294505.1 Triticum aestivum
ACATATGCATATTGTTTATAACTTTGATAAAACGCTTATAGATAAGTATAAAAATATTTTAACAATAATCCATATCCTAAAATTAATTGGAATTTTTTTATTTTTTATTCGGCAAAATAAAAATAAACAAAACAATGGCCTTAGGAAGCCTTGAACCCAGGACCAACCGAAGCAAACTTGCACGCGCTAATCAACTTGCTAGTAGAGAGGTTCAATAGCACTAGACAACACACACAAGTTATACCTTCTAAACCCTACCGCCAAAGACTATGGCGGTAGGGTATTTTCAACATCAAACGAATGTGACGGCATAGTCAAGTACTATCGCCACAACCCTTGACGGTAGGCTGTGTTACCCTACTGTTAAGGACGATGGCGGTAGGAAAATGATCAGATGACGATTTTTTCTCGAACCGGGGTCAAATCATGCTGAAGTTTAAAAAAAAGGTCAAATCAGTGAATTCAGCCGCACATGTACACTACTCCTACAACAGTGGCGGTATTCTAAAACAGTGGTGGTATTTATTTTTAAAAGGACGCATATAAAGATGTATGCACCCCCCATAAATTTGTTTGCAGATTAAGAAAATGATATGTGCAGTACTGTTGAAAGTTGAAAGTACTACGGATTTACTCGGACCCGTATAAGCATACAGTGTGGGGCAATATTTACAGTGGTTCTTTTGTGCAGAAGAAACGGAATACGTACGTCCCAGGCGCCGACACACTAGCTAGCGGGCGCCGACGGTGACGGGGTTGCAGACGAACACCGGCCAATCCGCGTACTTGCCCGCGGGCGCGGCGAGGAGGAGGTAGCCATTGCAGGCGTTGACGGGGCTGTAGGGGACGGCTAGATCCGTGATGCGGTCCATGGCTTTGCCGTGGTGGAGTTGAGAGGACGACCATGTCCAGGCCGATGCCCCTGACGCGGATCTCCAACACGCCCGTGGTGGACACAACGTGGGCGGCATGCCTGTGGAGGTAGACAAAGGACGGGTTGGTGAGGACGCGACGCCACTGCCACGAGACGCAGCGGCCTCGGGCCACGTCTCTCGTCGGAAACTAAAAGCCAGACTTAAACCAATTAAAATTTTGTGAAGATGGTTTCATGAAGATGGTAGATGGAAGAACGAGGAAACTAAAGCCAGACTTAAACCAATTAAAATTTCCAGCAACCATCACACTTAAACTATAACTAAAGTCAAACTATTATTTACATCGGTCACATAAATATTTCCATATTCATGAGTCCTCCTTCTCCACATGCATGAGTTGCGATGCCTCGGCAAGTTCATCTCTACCGAGTTCGGTGCTGAGTTTCCCTCTGAGTAACTTCGCATCTAGCAACTATCCCAACTCTTCTCACCGTCTCAAAATGTAGGTTCCATCCTTCGTTAGCGAAGCCTCGCTCACGCCGCTGCCCGCTGCTAGCCGTCCCAGGTCGATGAATTGTGGCTTTGGAGAACATGAAACACTTGTTGCTCGAACCATTCTTCTTCTTGTTGCCCTCAGAAGCCATGCTACGAGATGTTTTTCCTCTCAAATTCCTAGGAATTGCCCCACACTTCGCGAAGGGCTCGAGACGGGGTCTACAACAAGCGCCACTCTTTAAAAATATCAAAAATATTTATTTTACCGTTTATCTATCTCTATCAGATCTCAATAACCATGAAGGGATTGACAACCCCTTTATCGCATTGGATGCAAGTTGTTGATTGTTCGTGCAGGTATTCGGCGACTTGTGCTTTATCTCCTACTAGATTGATATCTTAGTTCTCAAACTGAGGAAAATACTTATCTGTACTTTGCTACATCACCCTTTTCTTTTCAAGAAAAAAATCAATGCAAGCTCAAGAAGTAGCAGTTAGTCCCAAAAAATGATATAAAGCTGCTATAAAATGATTGTAAAACATCTAAGAATGAAAATATAACATCATGAAAGAATCAAAAAATATAGATACGTTGGAGACGTATCAACAACCCACTCGACGTGTGAGCGAGATGACGACCCTGCCGGCCTGCTCCCTCCCGTGCGCCTCCCTAGTCTGCAGGCGATGGTGTAGCCTCCTCTCCGACCCTGCCTTCCGCCGCCGCTTCCGCATCCACCACACCACAGCCCTCCGCTCCTCGACTTCGTCAACGCGAACCAGGGCATCGCCTTCCAGACAGCCCTGGACACCCCCAACAGCCTTCCCGGCGGCCATTTCTCCCTCAAGCTCGACGACTGCTACAAGACCCTCGGATGGCGCCACGGCCTCACGCTCTTCTTCCTTTCGATCTTGATCCATGTCGTCGTGTGGGACCCGTCGCCGGCGTCCAGCACCGCCTGGCCGCCCCCCTCGATGTTTGTCTACCCATGGGCCATGGGCTGTCGAAGCATCAGAACAAAATGGACTCACGGGGGCTCGCACTGCCAGCGTCTCCAACTTCGCATCTTGCCTACTGGTTCGAGCCCACCGCCACTCCCCACAAGCGAGCTCTAGGGCGAGATGAGCAGCCGCCGCCGCCGCCACGCCCGCTCGCCGCCGGCCGCCGCCACGCCCGCTCGCCGCCGGCCGCGCCGCTGGACGACGACGACCTCCTCTCCGAGATCCTGCTCCGCCTCCCCCCGCAGCCCTCATCACTCCCGCGCGCATCCCTCGTCTGCAAGCGATGGCGCGGCCTCGTCTCCGACCCCGGCTTCTTCCGCCGCTTCCGCCTCCGCCACCGCCGCAACCCTCCTCTCCTCGGTTTCTTTGACAGATTTCTAGGTCAGAAGTTCCGGTCTACCCTGGAGGCCCCCAATTGTGTCCCTCCCGAGCGCTTCTCCTTGCAGCGCCACGAGGATGAAATGCGCTCCTTTTCCCATGGATGCCGCCATGGTCTCGTGCTCATCTCCCTTCTCAAGCGTCACCAGGTCCTGGTCTGGGATCCCGTCACCAGCGACCAGCACCGCATCCCCTTTCCCGCGCCGTTCGATACAGCCGTGGTCAACGCGGCGGTGCTTCGCGATGCGGGAGACGCCCAGCACTTCCAGGTGGTCTTGGCAGTGGCAGGCACCGATGCCGAACATCATAGACGAGCGCTCGCCTGTATTTACTCGTCAAAGACCGGCTTATGGGGGGATCTCGTCTCAACACCCATTCCATACCAGGCTAATGGGAACAGTATTCCCACATTGGTTTATACCGATGATGCTGTTCTGGATGGAGATTCCCTTTACTGGAAGCTTGTGGGGAATTTGATTGGAATTCTTGAGTTTGATCTGAAGAAGCAGACCCTAGCTGTGATACAGGTGCCAATGGACATCCTCAAAGGTAACAGCTTGCAGGTTATGCGGGCCGAGGGTGGTGGGCTTGGTTTCCTCTTCGTGTCAGACTCGGATTGCACCGCCCGGCTATGGAAGAGGAAGACCAATCGTCATGGTTTCGCTTCATGGGAGCTTGCAAGGAGTATTGATCTGGACAAGCTACTTTCCCTGGAACCAGAAGAGAAAGCCCCCCTAGTGATACTAGGGTATGCTGAACTGAATAATGTGGTGTTTCTGCAGACAGCTATCGGCGTCTTAATGGTCCAGCTTGAGTCACTGAAGTTCAAGAAGCTTTTTAAAACAATGACCTTTTCTCGCTATCATCCATTCGAAAGTGTCTACAGTGCAGGTAATAGCATGCCTTACATTGTGGGTACAACAAAACCAGGTTATTTTTTGATAATTGGCTGTTGAAATTATGTTCATATCATTTCTTGTTGAGCCAACAATTTTAGATAGTGTCATATCATTTGTTCCGTTTGCTGCTTGATGATCTCTGTATAGCGATGATGTTCTGTGGTACTCTGTTCTGAATACAAGATTGCCAAATTCTTTGTAGAATAATCGAACTAAATTTCATCATTGTCTGCCCATTGATAGGTGCAAGAATTGTATAATGGTAGTTTTAGTTCATACCTGCAGTGCCATTTTTCTTCAAGAGGAGATACACAATTTTTTGGAAGTTGACTACATGAAAAAACTGGCTCGAACCCTCTGGAGGCTTAAGCCTAGTTATATTTATTTCATTCTGTAGGCTATATCTGCTGATATTGCTAACAGTCTTAATAACCACTTGGTTTGAAAATTACGAATAATTGTTCATTTATCACTTCTAGGATTGTCCTCACTGGGGCAAGTCCATTTGTACCAGGAAAATAATAATAACCAGAGTTCATTTTTATCATTTTGTGCTAAATTTATCAAACTGAGTTATTTTTCTCGAAGTACAGCTATGGATTTATCTGTATACGTAGTTGATGCCTCCTTGTTTCTGTTTGTATTTCCTCCGATTGTCTTTGTGTTGTTTGTTTTGGGTTGGAGCCTAATCTCTCTTTTTGGTTTACTGATAACTGTTATTGGTTACAAAGTAGGGCTCTCATCATATGAGGTAGGAAATAGCAAAGCTTGATATCATATCATAAGAATAGGGGAGGAACTAAGCCACTAATACTTGGCGCCACATGACACATTGTTCGATTTCTTATGCTGTAGGAGCATGTATTACTGGTGGACACGCCAGGGCTGAGCTTATGCTCAATGCGTAAGATGATTGTCGGTTTACTAAAGCAGGTAAGCTTATCTTATACTGACATTCTGCCTCCTATCTACTGGTTGTGCTCTTTTGTTTGCCCTCCATTCTATCCGGCTCCTTTGCTTTCGGTTATACCTGTTTACTACTCTCCAAGTTCGTTTTGGTACTGTGGGCTCTTCTTTCTCTAGCTTCTCTCCATTGACTTATGACTTTGGACCCTTCCCCATTCCCTATTTGTGCCCCCTGAATATTGGAATGCTGTAATCTATGTTTTTAAGGCGACGCCTTACCGCCTTAGGGAGGGGGGGCGCTTTGGCGCCTAGGCGACGCCTAGGCGGGCGCTTTGGACGCCTAGGCGCCGATTTTCCAAAGCGGAGGGGGAGCGCTTCGACGCCTAGGCGTCGCCTAGGCGTCGCCTTAGGGACGCTTTAAAAACATAGGCTGTAATGCTAGGTAGTAATAAATGAAGCACTAGCCCCTTACTGTGCTTGGGGATATATTTCTGCTTTTGTTTACTCTCACGGAATTGCTTCAACTATTTTTTCCTGTGGTTATGGGTCTATCAAGTCCTAGTGTGATTTGCATGTTGTCTCGTCTATACAAGTACTCCCTCTGTAAAGAAATATAAGAGCATTTAGATCACTAAAGTAGTGGTTTAAACGCTCTTATATTTCTTTACGGAGGGAGTAATTGATAGCTAAAAACACATGAACATATCATTTCATAGTTCCTTTATTTATATGGATTTATTGTCAAGCCATTTCACATTGCTGGTTATTTTGGATTATTGTGATACCTGGTGAACAAATGATTGCGACAATACTTTGAAGAGTGTGTCTTCATTAAGTCTTATACTGCTGTTTATCGTTTTGCATGCAGTTATTCTAGTTTCATGGACGATTATTCTAGTGTTAGGTTGTTTTGTTAAACATTTTATTAGCATGCCACTTGCTGTCTACCGATTTGAATATATTGTAATTGGCCAGTGGCCAATATATGTAGTTATGCTTTGTGTGATGTGTAATTTTTTCAAATTTGGCCACCTGGACGTTTAATAGTCAATATCAAAATTACACGACTAATTCATCTTAAAAACTGCTTTAGTCATTAATAATATTTATGTCTTTTTACTAGCATTATTAATATAAGTGGCGGTGAAATTATTTCTTTGTCACAGATTACTTAAGGATATCTATATGGTTAGCAAAAAGAACGTTTTAGATAGGAAGATAGAGATGTGTTTTGTTAGGAAAGTTAGGATTCTATTGATAGCTTCAAGTTTAGCCTTCCCTGTAGATGTTAGGGCAACTAGTAACATTTAATCCTTGCACCCTGGTGGGCCAACCCTTCCTCCTTGGAGCTATACCCTCAACACTGTCACATTCATCGGTATTAGGACCCGTACCTATCTTAGCCTGTGACATGCTTGATGTTGTGCAGGGTAAAGAAAGAAGTATCAATTAGTAAGATGATATAAATGATCCCTTGCTTCTGGCTTGTACCACATAATTTTGTTGAAATTCTATTTGCTAGTGACTAGTTGAGCTCATACATTTCCAAAAAGTATGTATATGAGATAGGAGCTTTCCAACTCCATGAGCCCGTCATATACCCATTGTTCTCTTAGGCTCTACTCCAGACCAGTACCCCAAATACTTCTAATGTTAGAAGTTGAAGGTGTGCCATTATGTTACAAATGACCTATTAACTATTATTGTTCTCTCTTTCTAATGTTGTCTAATATAATAATATTGCTGAGATGGTTCACCTTTGGAACTCACAATTTCCACAGTGATGGTGAAACTAATGTTCACTGTTTCAATAGTTGTGAGAATAATTCCCAACGAATTTTCCCGTATTAATAGCAAAGAATTGTTTGACTAATGATATTTCTTGCTTTGCAGGTATCTATCTAGAGCTACATTCTGCTGTCTGAGATGCAGCAATGGGTTGTTTGGTGTTGATTCTTCCATTTTAGTGTGCAGCATGCACTGATTAACTGTGAAGTGCACTTGTAGGAATTGGTCCACCTATCTATTATCTAATTTCTGTAGACATTTGTCAGCTGGCTTGAAGGTTGAAGGCACAACGACTTGCTTCGGTTAATGAGTACTCACCATGTGGTTTCTTTAACCTGCTCTATGCTTTCCAAGCAAGCACGTTTTGGTGGGTTCACCTGTCAAATTATCTTTCATTGCATTTTAGTGGGCGCGCATGTGTTCGCGCTTTGATTTATCTTCCATGTTGCATCGGGCGTGGAGATTTTGGCACCTGGTTTCTGCCTATGTTCCAGCATGTGCCATCTTGTGTGTTCTGGTTGAATTTGTGTCTGATTCCGTTGCATCAGTCAGGCCTGGGAGTAGCTCCTGTGTGTTGAATTGTGCCTGCCTTATAGCATTGCTCTTTGCCAGTGCCTGCATAAATAGCTGGTGATTCAACCAGGGTCCGGTTTCATCGCTATATTTTGATTTTGGGCAAAGTTTGGATGAGCTATCTAACATTTGGATTCTTTTGAGAGTGTTTAAGATACAAGGCCTCACTTCCCAAAAAAGATGAATAATCTATCTGCTGTGATCAGGACAGCTATAGGCAATATTGGTTCGTTTGATGGTATGCTCTCTCAGACTGGGAAGCAAACCGCAAACAATTAGCAGCAGCTATGTAGAGGAAATTGAAAAATATTACACGTGATGGTTTCTGGTTTGTTCAAATGCAGTGCAGATTACTGTCAAGACCTAACTAGGATCTACGGGAAGGATCAAGTATTTGTGGACGAAAATTGTATTTTACTCTCTGAGATCCCCTTTTGTATTGATAAGTATAAGCTATATGAGTATGAGATAAGCCATTGAGGCAATCTTCTGGAGAAAGGAATGAATGACGATGACAGCCACACCCCGGCTGTAGTTATAGGGACAAATGACGATGACAGCCACACCCCGGCTGTAGTTATAGGGACAGCCTTTTAGCCGGCAAGACGGTGAAAGTAAACAGTAACGGTGGCTAACGGTATAGAAAAAGATCTAGGAGTGATCTTGATTGTTGATTGCGGCGAAGCTTTTTCTGAACATCTACAGTTAACTGAAACATGTCGATGCCTGACATTGCCCCCTTCTTGAGTTACGACGAGTCCTCACATCGTAGTTGATGCTGTTTGCCATGCTTGCATGGTTGTTTTGAAGAACTCTGGGAATGAATACTTGATAAATTCTGCATCTTTCTACGTAGCTTCTTCATCTGTCATGTTTTGCCACTGAATCAACCACTGTACCACTGGTAAGTTGCTGCGTGGTATCTGTCTGACTTGGAGAACTGCTGCTGGTCCCATCTTTAGTGTGCGGTCACTGTTAACCATTGGAAGCATTGGGCTAGGAATTGCCTTGCTGCCGATGTGCTTTTTAAGTTGACTGACATGAAAGACTGGATGAATCTGTACATCCTGAGGAAATTGGAGCTTGTATGTTGAGTTTCCCACCTTTTGAATGACGAGGAATGGACCATAATATTTGTTCTGAGGTTTAAGAGCATCTTTGAAGCCAAAAGCAGCCAATCAGTATGGGGCCATTTTTCAAATAGACCATATCTCCTACCGAAAAAGTTCTCTCCACTCCTTTTAGGTCTGCATACCTCTTCATCTTGTTTTGAGCTTTGCATAAATTATCCTTCAAGTGCTCCAACATCTATTGCTTGGAAGACAGAAAATCTTGTGCTTTCACATCATCAGGGCCAGGTATTGCTAGTTCTGAAATCAAGGGTGGGGGAAAACCATACAATGCTTGAAATGGAGATATTTTCAGAGCAGTGTGATATGTAGAGTTGTATTCAGCTAATGACAGCCAGGATAGCCACTTCTGGGGTTGATCAGTAGTCATGCATCTTAGATATGTTTCTAGACGCTGATTAACCCTCTTTGTTTGACCATCGGTTTGAGGGTGGTATAATGTACTGTACCTCAGTTCCACTTTTAAAGCAGCAAATATGTCCTTCCACAATTTGCTGGTGAAAATCCTATCCGTGTCAGATATGATCAACTTGGGGGGGGGGGGCATGCAACCTAATGATGTTGTCCATAAAAGCTTGAGCCACAGACAAAACTGAGTAGGGGTGAGATAGTGGAATGAAATGACTGTATTTGGTAAATCTGTCTACTACCACCATAATCACATCCTTGCCATTGGACTTGGGTAACCCTTCCACAAAGTCCATTGTGATATGTTGTCAAGCCATGTCTGCCACAGGTAAAGGATCAAGCAATCCAGGTTGCAAACAAGTTTCATGCTTTGCTCTCTGACATATAGGGCAAGCAGCAATGAAATTCTCTACATCACTCTTTAGGCCCTGTGTGACGCCCCCGATTAAATCGTACACTAATCATGCACGCAAATGTGTACGATCAAGATCAGGGACTCACGGAAAGATATCACAACACAACTCTAAAAGTAAAAATAAGTCATACAAGCATCATAATACAAGCCAGGGGCCTCGAGGGCTCGAATACAAGTGCTCGATCATAGACAAGTCAGCGGAAGCAACAATACCTGAGTACAGACATAAGTTAAACAAGTTTGCCTTAAAAAGGCTAGCACAAACCGGGATACATATCGAAAGAGGCGCATGCCTCCTGCCTGGGATCCTCCTAAACTACTCCTGGTCGTCGTCAGCGGCCTGCACGTAGTAGTAGGCTCCTCCAGTGTAGTAGTCGTCGTCGATGGTGGCGTCTGGCTCCTGGGCTCCATCATCTGGTTGCGACAACCAGGAAGAAAGGAAAGGGGGGAAAGGGGGAGAAAAGCAACCGTGAGTACTCATCCAAAGTACTCGCAAGCAAGGATCTACACTACATAGGCATGGGTATATGTGTAAAGAGGCAATATCGGTGGACTGAACTGCAGAATGCCAGAATAAGAGGGGGATAGCTAGTCCTATCGAAGACTACGCTTCTGGCAGCCTCCGTCTTGCAGCATGTAGAAGAGAGTAGATTGAAGTCCTCCAAGTAGCATCGCATAGCATAATCCTACCCGACGATCCTCCCCTCGTCGCCCTGTGGAAAAGCGATCACCGGGTTGTCTGTGGAACTTGTCTGGGTGTGTTTTATTAAGTATCCAATTCTAGTTGTCATAAGGTCAAGGTACAACTCTGGGTCGTCCTTTTACCGAGGGACACGACTATTCGAATAGATTAACTTCCCTGCAGGGGTGCACCACATAACCCAACACGCTCGATCCCATTTGGCCGGACACACTTTCCTGGGTCATGCCCGGCCTCGGAAGATCAACACGTTGCTGCCCCACCTAGGCCTAACAGAGAGGTCAGCACGCCGGTCTAACTCCTATGGCGCAAGGGTCTGGGTCCATCGCCCATTGCACACCTGCACGTTGCGTGGGTGGCCGAAAGCAGAACTAGCCCCCTTAATACAAGAGCAGGCTTACGTTCCAATCCGGCGCGCGCCGCTCAGTCGCTAACGTCTAGAAGGCTTCGGCTGATACCACGACGTCGAGTGCCCATATCTTTCCCGCATAGTTGGTTAGTGCGTATAGGCCAGTGGCCAGACTTAGATCAAATACCAAGATCTCGTTAAGCGTGTTATTATGAAGCAACCGCGAACGCCGACCAGGGCCAGGCCCACCTCTCGCCTAGGTGGTCTCAACCTGCCATGTCGCTCCGCCACAAAGATCCACACAGAGGGCCATCGGGACAAAGGTCCTTTCAGCCCCCAATCCGTGAATCACTCGCGGGTACTCTTCGAGCCAACCCGACTTTAGTCACCATCTGTATAGTATGTATATATGTATAGTATATACCCGTGATCACCTCCCGAGTGATCATGGCCTGATAGTATAGCAAGGCAGACTGACAAGAATGTAGGGCCACAAATGATAAACTAGCATCCTATACTAAGTATTTAGGATTGCAGGTAAGGTATCAACAGAGGTAGCAACAATGTTAGGCTATGCA
Source organism: Triticum aestivum (assembly GCF_018294505.1). Classification (NCBI taxonomy): domain Eukaryota; kingdom Viridiplantae; phylum Streptophyta; class Magnoliopsida; order Poales; family Poaceae; genus Triticum; species Triticum aestivum. The sequence continues at coordinate 88,405,675 of NC_057810.1, forward strand.
TCAGAATAGGATTTACGGAAAGCAGTAACATGCTACACTACTCTAATGCAAGCAGTATAGAGGAGAATAGGTGATATCTGGTGATCAAGGGGGGGGGGCTTGCCTGGTTGCTCTGGCAAGAAGGAGGGGTCGTCAACTCCGTAGTCGAACTGGGCAGCAGCCGCGTCGGTCTCGGGGTCTACCGGAAAGAAGTAACGGAGGGGGAACACAATAAATAACAGAGCAATCAAAGCATCACAAAGTGAGACGCGGCAATATGCGGTGCTAGAGGTGACTGTCGGTGTCAAAATCGGCGGATCTCGGGTAGGGGGTCCCGATCTGTGCGTCTAGGCGGATGGTAACAGGAGACGAGGGACACGATGTTTTTACCCAGGTTCGGGCTCTCTTGATGGAGGTAAAACCCTACGTCCTGCCTGATTAATATTGATGATGTGGGTTACAAGAGTAGATCTACCACGAGATCAAGGAGGCTAAACCCTAGAAGCTAGCCTATGGTATGATTGTTGTTCGTCCTATGGACTAAAGCCATCCGGTTTATATAGACGCCGGAGAGGGCTAGGTTACACAGAGTCGGTTACAATGGTAGGAGATCTACATATCCGTATCGCCAAGCTTGCCTTCCACGCTAAGGAAAGTCCCATCCGGACACGGGACGAAGTCTTCAATCTTGTATCTTCATAGTCTTGGAGTCCGGCCGATGATGGTAGTTCGGCTATCCGGACACCCCCTAGTCCGGGACTCCCTCAGTAGCCCCCGAACCAGGCTTCAATAACGACGAATCCGGCGCGTATGTTGTCTTCGGCGTTTGCAAGGCGGGTTCTTCTTCATGCTCCATGTGTTTGCCGGATAGTGTCCGGTTGCTTCATAAATGCTGCGCTCCTTGGCTTCCGCGTCCAATAATGGTCTTCTTCCACACGTCGCACGAATGCGAAAAGCCAGGGTATTTTTATGTTTTACCCCCTAGCTGCGCAAATAAGCTTCCTATAAGAGAGGCGAGGATCCAGATCCAAATCGCACCATCCTCCTTCCGCAAGCACTCATCGAGGCGCATCTGACACAAAACCCATTCCAACATGGACAGTCGACGCGGCTCCTCTTCTCGCGCCCCCAGCCCTAAGCCAGGAGATTGGAGGAGACGCTCAGTCCCGCACAGCGAGTTAGTAAAGCTCCAAGCAGAGGGATATCTTCCCCCGGCCTACATGGTTCCGGTTCGAGCCGGACTGGCCACCTACAAAGGTGGGAAGCAGGTGGAGAGCGCCCCCAATCCCTCCAAAGGAGAGAGGGTGTGCTTTGTCTCCTACTTAATAAGGGGACTCGGATTTCCTATACATCCGTTTCTCCGGGGGCTCCTGGAGTTCTACGGACTCCAGCTTCATTACCTTACACCTGCCTCCATTTTGCACATCGCGGGCTTCGTAGCTCTGTGTGAGCTGTTCTTGGGCATTGAGCCCCATTTTGCGTTGTTGAAGAGGCTGTTTTGCCTCGTACCCCATTCTCACGAGGGGTCGATATATCAAGTGGGCGGAGCCGAAATATGGCGCATCGCCGGGACCTGATACATGTCCGGGACCCCGAAGAAGATGTCCGAAGATTAGCCTTCGGAGTGGTTTTATATGGAGGACGCTCCGCTGCCGGATCCAGTCCGGATCGGCCTTCCGGAGTTCAGCAACACTCCCCTGAAGAAACGCCTAAGTTGGCGCCCACGGAGCCCTCGACGAGAAGATGATAGTAGCGTCCATTACTTGATGGGCCGGATACGGCTACTAGCCTATTCCGGATTAACCATGATCGGAGTCATGGCCACATGCATTATGCGTGGGGTGCAGCCGCTCCAATATAGGGGCCACCCCATGTGGGACTTCAACGGGGACGACGACGCCACCCGCTACGGCCGCAAGGGACCTGGCTCGGCCGACGATCTGGTGAAGATCCTGTTCAGCTTGTACAAGGGGGGAGAAGGAGGACTTCCTCCGCACGAATCCTCTGAACGGATTATCCATGAACAACCCTCGGAGCTGGGTAAGCGGTCGCATGCATATCTGAACCGTGCCTTTAAAGGCAATTGTCTTATTGTATGATTTTGACACAGGAACTGCGTCGGGATGTGGAGGGCATAAAAAGCCCAGCCCCACAACCCGAAGACCCGGAAAGGTCCCTTGATCCGGCCTCCGAAGAGGATCCGGACTTAGCGGTGGAACTGATCGACGGGGTGTACCACCAGCTCAGCATAGATAATGCTTTAGTCGCCATTATGGATGACTACCCCGGTTTGTGTCCGGCTTCCCCGGTGAGTACGACCGAAGTCCTAGCGCCGTTACTTCTTTAATGCTTAGTTCTGACCACCGTGCACCAATGGTGTTCGACAGGAAGCGCCTTTACAACAGGAAGTCGAGCCTGCGGCGATCGGCCAACAAGGATCAGTCCGGCCCAGCAGGCGGAAGAGGAGTGCGACGCGAACTGAAACGTCGCCGCAACGGTATGGAGCACCGCTGTTTTTTAAGGGAAGGATTCCCAGGAGGTATATTAATGCTCATAACTTTTTCAGAAAGAGCGCTCGCCGGACAGTGTCCGGAGAGGTTGCCAATCAAGCCCCCGCCAGCCATGCTCCAACGCATGGTCCGGAAGGGGAGGCGAATACAAGGCATGAGTCGGACGCTCCTCCGACGGAGGATGCCGACAGGCTGTCCGCCACCCGGTCTGAGGTGGAGAGCGCCATGAATCACAGGCGTCGCCGGACAGTTCTTCGTGACGCGTGTTTCTCCCCGGAGGCGTTAAATGCCTTTGATGCGGGAAACGCGCACCTCCGTGCCGCTCAAGATGGGTTAACTAGAGCCACGGAGCATTATGTGAAAGACATACGTGTAAGTAATTTTAATAGTTATATATGCCAGTAGCCCCCGAGACTTAAAACGGTTAAGATAACTGATTTAAGGATCAATTGTTATGCAGGATCTGACGGAGAAGAATACCCATCTGTCCCAGGAGCTCCAAGAGTGCAAGGCCCAACTTGAGGCCGCACTGGCCGCCATAGGGGGAGCCACAGAGACCCCCGCTGGTAAGACGTACTTTGAAAAGATAATCAATTAACAAAGTGCGGCGTGAATCTGACAATAATATTGCAGAGGGCGCCAGACTAGATCCGGACAAGCAACAACTACTGCGTCAGCTAAAGGCTTGCGAGAGGGTGCTTATGAAGGTGCAGCAGGAGAGAAAGAAGCTCCAAGATGCCCACACCCATCTAGGAGAAGAGCTGAAAGGTGTTCGGGCCCAGCTGTCTGGCTCCTTGAAGGAGAATCAGCGACTTCATCGCGGCATTTATAGTAAGTGCTTGAGCAAATTCCTTTGAAAAGAAGAATTCGGCGAGGAAGTCGTTTGACAGAAATATGTCTTTAGGTGTGCTCACAGGTCGCCCTGCGGAGGAAATGCCTGGGTCAACAGGTGACCAACTTCCCGAGCTGGTGCAATTGTTCGAACGTGTTCGGCAGACGATGAGTGGCGTCGTTCAGGCTTTATGGCCATCCGTCTCCCTACCCGAGGGCCTTGGTGAGCTTGCTGAGAAGCTCCAGGGAGCACGGCGACGCCTCCATTTGTGGAAGATATCGGCCTGCCGTCAGGGCGCCAGGGAGGCCTGGGCCATGGTGAAGACGCGCTACCCGAAGGCTGACCCAAACCACATGGCTGAGGTCGCACCTGCGGGGCCTGATGGGAAGGAGATCCCTGTGAGCTTGATGTATGGCCAAGTAGAACTGGCCGCGAAATATTCCCAACAGGACTGTAAATTAGACAGCCTGTTAGATGGGATTGAGGAGGAATACAATCAGTCGGTTTGACGATGTAATTTCAAATGACATGTAAGATGCCTTCTAGCCGGATTGTAGATCGTTTGTCTTTGCAGACCGTTTCGCTTCAACCTCGGGACCCAACAGTCCGGAGTGTGTCCGAATACCTCTACGGTTATAAAAGAACCGGGGCATGCATGGAGACAAGGCGTCGGGGTCATAGTTGCTTTATCAGACAAGTGCCCAACTAGTTATGTTATATTACATGGTTAGTAAGAAACATCTTCCAGGGAGAATAGTTCCGTTAAGGGTTCCTTTCCCTGGGAGGCATGCCCTAAGGTGCAATGCTGGACTGCGAAAATAGCAGAAAAAGCATCTGGGGGCTTATAAATAAGTAAGTAATAAATCATCTTTCAAATCACCGACCGAATATTCTCTTAAGAACGCTAGCTTTCGGCTTCACCCAGTCTGAGGTACACATCCGGCTGACCCGGCAGTAACAATCGCAGAGGTGCTCCCTTTACCTCCTAGTCGAACAATCGGGAACGTAGGGGTAAGCACAGGACCCATGCAACCCATCTTGGCCAAAACTTAAGTCATATCGATGCATATAATGGTGAATAAAAGGTACATGCGGAAGTATGACACATGTACTGGGCGTGAAGCCCATATTAATAAGCTTCTGGTAAAGAAGCCCCCAAGTATAATGAGTGCTAGGAGCACATCATGTGTGTGCGAACAAAGCGCAAATCATCCTAAAAAGGTATTGAAGAAAAGTGGGAAGAAGAAGGGGGACAAGAGACAGTAAAAAGTATAAAAAGGTGGACGGGGGAGTGAGACGAACTCTGAGTCCGGTGTTTTAGGCGTAGAATCTTCGGAGACGGGCTGCGTTCCATGGGTTTGGCTCGAGTCGCTTGTCAGATGCTTTACATAGACGGTATGCTCCGCCAGTCAGGACTTGGTCGATGATGAAGGGACCTTCCCACTTGGGCTTAAGTTTGTCCTTTCTCTTGTCCGGCAGGCGTAGAACGAGTTCGCCGACATTGTAAGTTTTGGCCCGTACTTCTCTGCTTTGATATCTTCGAGCCTGCTGCTGATAGAATGCGGAACGAGCCTTTGCCACGTCCCGCTCCTCCTCTAAGGCGTCCAAACTGTCCTGCCGATCCAACTCGGCTTCTCTTTCTTCGTACATGCGCACACGAGGTGAGTCATGAATTATATCGCAAGGCAGAACTGCCTCTGCGCCATACACCATGAAAAATGGTGTGAATCCAGTAGTTCGGTTTGGCATGGTCCGCAGCCCCCAGAGTACGGAGTCGAGCTCCTCTACCCAGTGCCTGTTAGATTCCTTGAGGGACCGCACTAGTCTGGGTTTGATGCCGCTCATGATTAGACCATTTGCTCGCTCGACTTGACCGTTAGTTTGGGGGTGATAGACTGAAGCGTAATCGAGCTTGATGCCCATGTTTTTGCACCAGAGTTTAACCTCGTCGGCAGTGAAGTTCGTGTCGTTGTCAGTGATGATGCTGTGGGGGACGCCAAAACGGTGTACTACCCCGGATAGGAAGTCTATCACCGGTCCAGCTGCCGTTTTAACCGGCTTGGCCTCAATCCATTTGGTGAATTTGTCCACCATGACCAATAAGTATTTGTGCTTGTGGGTGCCCCCTTTAAGGGGTCCAACCATGTCAAGCCCCCAGACCGCGAATGGCCAGGTAATGGGTATAGTTTTGAGGGCGGTGGGTGGCATGTGGCTCTGATTAGCAAAGAGCTGGCAACCGACGCATCGTTGGACTAAGTCCTGAGCATCTGCCCGGGCCGTTGGCCAATAAAATCCTATACGGAAGGCCTTGCCTACGAGTGCCCGGGCTGCAGCGTGGTGCCCGCCGAGTCTGGCGTGAATTTTAGCCAGTAGATTCCGCCCCTCCTCTTCGGAGATACACCTTTGAAGGACTCAGGTTGTGCTTTTCTTATAAAGTTCTCCCTCATGGACCTTGTAGGCTTTAGATCGCCGAACTATGCAGCGGGCCTCATTTTGGTCTTCGGGAAGTTCCTGCCGAAGTAAGTAGGCTAGGAATGGTTCTGTCCACGGGGCAATTACTGCCATTATTTCGTGAGCTGAAGGTGTTATTTCGTTGGCTGAGCCGCCGACTGTGTCAGAATGGTCTGAGTTCGGTGATGCAGCTAGCTCCGGATTGTTATTTCTGGACTCCTCTTCCCATGACATGGATGGCTTGAAGAGCCGTTCCAGGAAGATGTTTGGAGGGACGGCATCGCGTGTCACGCCGATGCGTGCTAACACGTCTGCTACCTGGTTATTATCCCGAGCTACATGGTGGAATTCGAGTCCTTCGAACCGAGCTGACATTTTTAGGACGGCGTTGCGGTAAGCTGCCATTTTTGGATCTTTGGCATCAAAGTCTCCATTTAGTTGGGATATTGCGAGGTTTGAATCCCCGTGCACCTCTAGGCGTTGAATGCCCATGGAGATTGCCATCCGGAGGCCATGTAGAAGGGCCTCGTATTCGGCTGCGTTATTGGAGTCCATGTACATTATTTGAAGTACGTATTGGATTGTGTCTCCAGTTGGGGACGTCAGGACGACGCCAGCCCCCAAGCCAGCCAACGTTTTGGATCCATCGAAATGCATGATCCAATTGGAGTATGCGCCATACTCTTTAGGGAGTTCAGCTTCGGTCCATTCGGCGACGAAGTCGGCCAGAACCTGCGACTTTATAGCTCGCCGTGGTTTGTAGGTTATGTCAAATGGTAAGAGCTCAATAGCCCATTTTGCAATCCTGCCCGTTGCGGCGCGGTTGTTTATAATACCGTTGAGAGGTACTTCGGAGGCCACCGTTATGGAACACTCTTGAAAGTAGTGTCACAGCTTCCGGGATGCCATAAACACCGCATATGCTATCTTTTGATAATGTGGGTACCGGGACTTGCATGGAGTTAGAACAGTGGATACATAGTACATTGGTTTTTGAAGAGGGAATCTGTGCCCTTCTGTCTCTCGCTCGAGGACGAGTACCGCGCTGACAACCTGATGTGTTGCTGCGATATATAATAACATAGGTTCGCCCAGGTTGGGCGCGGCCAGGATTTGTTGCCAGTATGGCCTTTATTTCTTCGAGTCCGGCTGTGGCAGCATCCCTCCATTCGAAATGTTTGGTGCGCCGGAGGAGGCGGTAGAGGGACAGAGCCTTTTCTCTCAAACGGGAGATGAAGCGACTTAAGGCCGCTACGCATCCGGTTAGTTTTTGTATTTGCTTGAGGTCTTTTGGAATATCCAATTGTGACAGAGCTCGGATTTTGGCCGGGTTTGCTTCAATTCCTCTACCGGATACGATGAAGCCCAAGAGCTTTCCGGCTGGTACGCCGAAGACGCATTTTACCGGATTGAGCTTAATGTCATATGCTCGGAGGTTGTCGAATGTCACCCCCAAGTCTTCTACTAGAGTTTCGACGTGTTTGGTCTTGACGACCACATCGTCTACATATACCTCTACTGTTTTGCCTATCTGGGTAGCCAGACATGTTTGGATCATGCGCTGATATGTTGCGCCGGCGTTTTTGAGTCCGAAGGGCATTGTGTTGAAGCAGAATGGCCCATATGGAGTAATGAATGCCGTTGCGGCCTGGTCTTTCTCCGCCATCTTGATTTGGTGGTATCCGGAGTATGCGTCGAGGAAGCACAATGAATCGTGCCCTGTGGTAGCATCGATGATTTGGTCGATGCGAGGGAGGGGGAAAGGGTCCTTTGGACAGGCCTTGTTAAGGTCTTTAAAATCGATGCAGAGGCGCCAGGATTTGTCCTTTTTTGGTACCATTACTAGATTCGCTAGCCAGTTCGGATGTTTTATATCTCTGATGAATCCGGCTTCTAAGAGTTTGGCTAGCTCTTCTCCCATTGCCTGTCTTTTGGGTTCGGAAAATCACCGAAGAGCTTGTTTGACCGGCTTGAATCCTTTTAGGATGTTTAGGCTATGCTCTGCCAGCCTGCGTGGGATTCCTGGCATGTCTGAAGGGTGCCAGGCAAAAATGTCCCAATTTTCCCGAAGGAATTCTCGTAGTGCGGCTTCGACATCAGGACTTAATTGTGCCCCAATGGAGGCCGTCTTTGTGGGGTCCGTTGGATGGACCTGAAATTTGACTATTTCGTCTGCTGGTTTAAAAGAGGTGGACTTGGACCTCTTATCGAGTATCACATCGTCCCTATCCACCATGGAGTGCAACATAGCTAGTTCCTCTGCCGCTAGGGCTTCGGACAATGCCTCTAGGGCCAGTGCGGCTGTCTTATTTTCAGCGCGGAGTGCTGTATCTGGATCACTTGCAAGAGTGATTATCCCATTGGGTCTGGGCATTTTGAGCTTCATTTACCCGTAGTGGGGTATAGCTTGGAAGATTGTGAATGCCTCTCGCCCTAACAAAGCGTGATATCCGCTCCCAAATGGGGCCACTTGGAACGTGACCTCCTCGGACCTGTAATTGTCCGGTGAGCCGAACACTACGTCTAGTGTGATTTTTCCTGTGCAGCGTACTTCTCGACTAGGGATTATCCCTCTGAAGGTTGTGCTGCTTCGCTCGATGCGGCTCCAGTCAATATCCATTTTTGAAGGGTTTCCTCGTAGATGAGGTTTAATCCACTGCCGCCATCCATGAGTACCTTGGTAAGGCGAAAGCCGTCCACTATTGGACTGAGGACCAATGCGGCTGGTGCTCTAGCTGTTCGGAATTTAGGTTCGTAACTGGTGTTGAAGGTGATAGCCGTGTCACTCCATGGATTTGTTGTTGCTACTTGGTAGACTTCGGCGAGGCCGCGGATTGTTCGTTTTCGCATGTTATTTGATGCGAAAGTCTCGAAGACTGTTAATACCATACCGGTACTGCTGGGCTGTTTGCCCAGGGCTAGAAAGCCTTCGCCACTTTTGGCCACCTGCCGTAGTATCCAACATGCTTGAAGGCTGTGTGTTGGAGTGGCGCCCTCCGTACTGTGGATTTTGCAGGGTCCGTTGAGCCAGCCCTCCAGTACGGTTCCATGCCCTTTAGGGGGTCTTTGCTTTTTGGTTTTTAACCCAGGTGCTTGAGTATGGCGCACCCTTTTACTTCGGACTAGGGTTGTGGTCAAGGCCGGACTGTCCCAAAACCTAGTTTCGGTGTTCCTGGCACTCTCTACCGCGCAGTATTTTTGTACGATAGTCGCTAGGTCGATGAAGCGTGTGACTTTGCGACGACTTATGGCGTTCATGATTCCCTTGTCCGTGCAATTGTCGCAGAAAATTGAAATCGCGCTTTCTTCGCAGCAGTCCTTTATCCTGTTCATAACCAGGAGGAATCTGGCCCAGTAATGATGTACTGTTTCATTGGGCTCTTGCCGTATTCGAGATAGATCGCTTATGTTTGGGTGGGCGGGTGGAATCAAGTTCGGAACCCCGCCCGATCTGAGGCTCAAAGGCCAAGAAGTTTCCGGATTTGGAAGCTTGACTTGCTGGATGCTTTCCAATGAATCTAGTCCGATGCCTGACTCTAAGTTCAGTATTTGATTAGCGTCCGTCCCTTCGCGGGAATCCGGCTTGGAGGGATCGGGAATCCGGACATAGTTGGTTTTCAACGTAGAAGAAGGGTTGCCGCATTATTCCTCTACCACGACAACGTGGTGGGTGGCCTGAGGAGAGTTAATCTCTCTCAGATCGGGTTTAAGCCCAATCTGATCGTAGTCTGTAGCGACTCCCAGGGTGGCGATGCGATCCAAGAGCTCGTTTACAGAGGAGAGCTCAATCGGATCTAACTGCTCGGCGAATTCCGGGCTGACGTGAAGATTGCTTTTGATGACCTGAGAGGTCATCGTCGGAGCGATGGCCAAACAGGCGGTCATAAGAAAACCACCTAGCCGGACAGTTTGGCCAGCGGCCAAAGCTCTCTTGACGACGGTGCCGTCTTTAAAGACGGGAGAAGGCATCCTTCCTGATCGCGACGACACAGAGGAACTCTCAATGAAAGCACCAATGTCGGTGTCAAAACCGGCGGATCTCGGGTAGGGGGTCCTGAACTATGCGTCTAGGCGGATGGTAACAGGAGACGAGGGACACGATGTTTTTACCCAGGTTCGGGCTCTCTTGATGGAGGTAAAATCCTACGTCCTGCCTGATTAATATTGATGATGTGGGTTACAAGAGTAGATCTACCACGAGATCAAGGAGGCTAAACCCTAGAAGCTAGCCTATGGTATGATTGTTGTTCGTCCTATGGACTAAAGCCATCCGGTTTATATAGACATCAGAGAGGGCTAGGGTTACACAAAGTCGGTTACAATGGTAGGAGATCTACATATCCGTATCGCCAAGGTTGCCTTCCACGCCAAGGAAAGTCCCATCCGGACACGAGACGAAGTCTTCAATCTTGTATCTTCATAGTCTTGGAGTCCGGCCGATGATGGTAGTTCGGCTATCCGGACACCCCCTAGTCCGGGACTCCCTCAGTGACCTAAGGCAGCAAGAGGTGATACTGGCGAAGGGGGGAAACATCCGGGAAAGTATCCCCGGTGTTCCGCGTTTTCGGACAGATGAACCAGAGGGAGAAAGTTGCGTGTTTGCTATGCTAGGGATGTGTAGCAGACGAACGGACTGTGTATAGGGATTCGTCTCGTTGTTCTGAGCAACTTTCATGTACAAATTTTTTTCATCCGAGTTATATATTATTTTATATTAATTTCCAAAGTTTTAATTCATTTTCTAATTTATTTTAATTCAAAATTAATGTTAAATTGCTAGATGTACCCAGCACAGTGTACCAAAAGATATACACCGACTGACATGTGGGGCCAGGGGGACCCAGTTGACCAGTCAACATTTGACTGGTCAACAGTGTTGGGGAACGTAGCAGAAATTCAAAATTTTCCTACGTGTCACCAAGATCTATCTATGGAGAAACCAGCAACGAGGGGAAGGAGAGTGCGTCTACATACCCTTGTAGATCGCTAAGCGGAAGCGTTCAAGAGAACAGGGTTGATGTAGTCGTACTCGTCGTGATTCAAATCACCGATGATCAAGTACCGAAAGGACGACATCTCCGCGTTCAACACACGTACAGCCCGGTGACGTCTCCCATGCCTTGATCCAGCAAGGAGAGAGGGAGAGGTTGAGGAAGACTCCATCCAGCAGCAGCACAACGGCGTGGTGGTGATGGAGGAGCGTGGCAATCCTGCAGGGCTTCGCCAAGCACCGCGAGATATGAGGAGAAAGAGAGGGAGGGTTGCACCAATAGGCAGAGATCGAATCACGTGTTATGTGCAGCCCCAGGCATCACTATATATAGGGAAGAGGGAGGAGGGTGCGCCCCCTCTAGGGTTCCCACCCTAGGGGGTGCGGCAGCCCTAGATGGGAAAGGGGCGGCGGCCAAGGGAGGATTCCCTCCCCCCCAAGGCACCTAGGAGGTGCCTTCCCCTCCTAGGACTCTTCCTTAGGGTTCCCCTTTCACCCTAGGCGCATGGGCCATGAGGGAAGTGGCGCCCCAGCCCACTTTGGGCTGGATCCCTTCCCACTTCAGCCCATGGGACCCTCCGGGATAGGTGGCCCCACCCGGTGGACCCCCGGGACCCTTCCGGTGGTCCCGGTACAATACCGATGACCCCGAAACTTGTCCCGATGGACGAAATAGGACTTCCTATATATAAATCTTTACCTCCGGACCATTCCGGAACTCCTTGTGACGTCCGGGATCTCATCCGGGACTCCGAACAACATTCGGTAACCACATACAAACTTCCTTTATAACCCTAGCGTCATCGAACCTTAAGTGTGTAGACCCTACGGGTTCGGGAGACATGCAGACATGACCGAGACGTTCTCCGGTCAATAACCAACAGCGGGATCTGGATACCCATGTTGGCTCCCACATGTTCCACGATGATCTCATCGGATGAACCATGATGTCAAGGACTCAATCGATCCCGTATTCAATTCCCTTTGTCTAGCGGTATTTTACTTGCCCGAGATTCGATCGTCGGTATACCGATACCTTGTTCAATCTCGTTACCGGCAAGTCTCTTTTACTCGTTCCGTAACACATCATCCCGTGATCAACTCCTTGATCACATTGTGCGCATTATGATGATGTCCTACCGAGTGGGCCCAGAGATACCTCTCCGTTTACACAGAGTGACAAATCCCAGTCTCGATTCGTGCCAACCCAACAGACACTTTCGAAGATACCTGTAATGCACCTTTATAGCCACCCAGTTACGTTGTGACGTTTGATACACCCAAAGCATTCCTACGGTATCCGGGAGTTGCACAATCTCATGGTCTAAGGAAAAGATACTTGACATTAGAAAAGCTTTAGCATACGAACTACACGATCTTTGTGCTATGCTTAGGATTGGGTCTTGTCCATCACATCATTCTCCTAATGATGTGATCCCGTTATCAATGACATCCAATGTCCATGGTCAGGAAACCGTAACCATCTATTGATCAACGAGCTAGTCAACTAGAGGCTTACTAGGGACATGGTGTTGTCTATGTATTCACACGTGTATTACGATTTCCGGATAATACAGTTATAGCATGAATAAAAGACTATTATCATGAACAAAGAAATATAATAATAACATATTTATTATTGCCTCTAGGGCATATTTCCAACAGTCTCCCACTTGCACTAGAGTCAATAATCCAGTTCACATCGATATGTGATTAACACTCAAGGTCACATCCCCGTGTGACTAACACCCAAGACTTCTGGGTTTGATCATGTTATGCTTGTGAGAGAGGTTATAGTCAATCGGGTCTGAACCTTTCAGATCCGTGTGTGCTTTACAAATCTCTATGTCATCTCCTAGATGCAGCTACCACACTCTATTTGGAGCTATTCCAAATAACTGTTCTACTTGGAGCTATTCTAAATTGTTGCTCCATTATACGTATCCGGTATCTCTACTTAGAGCTATCCGGATAGGTGTCAAGCTTGCATCGACGTAACCCTTTACGACGAACTCTTTTACCACCTCCATAATCGAGAAAATTCCTTAGTCCACTAGTTACTAAGGATAACTTTGACCGCTGTCCTGTGATCCATTCTTGGATCACTCTTGTACCCCTTGACTGACTCATGGCAAGGCACACTTCAGGTGCGGTACTCAGCATGGCATACTATAGAGCCTATGTCTTAAGCATAGGGGACGACCTTCATCCTTTCTCCCTATTCTGCCGTGGTCGAGCTTTAAGTCTTAACTTCGTACCTTACAACTCAGGCAAGAACTTCTTCTTTGACTGATCCATCCTGAACACCTTCAAGATCATGTTAAGGTATGTGCTCATTTGAAAGTATTATTAAGCATTTTGATCTATCCTTATAGATCTTGATGCTCAATGTTCAAGTAGCTTAATCCAGGTTTTCTATTGAAAAACACCTTTCAAATAACCCTATATGCTTTCTAGAAAATCATTTCTGATCATCAACATGTCAACAACATATACTCATCAGAAATTCTATAGTGCTCCCACTCACTTCTTTGGAAATACAAGTTTCTCATAAACTTTGTATAGACCCAAAATCTTTGATCATCTTATCAAAGCATATATTCCAACTCCGAGATGCTTACTCCAGTCCTTAGAAGGATCGCTGGAGCCAGCATACCTTTTAGCATCCTTAGGATCGACAAAAACTTTATGATTGTATCACATACAACCTTTCCTTACGAAAGTTGGTAAGGAAACTCGTTTTGACATCCATCTGCCAGATTTCATAAATGCTGCTTATGCTAACATGATTCCGATGGATTTAAGCATCGCTACGGATGAGAAAATCTCATCATAGTCAACTCCTTGAACTTGTGGAAAAACTCTTCGCCACAAGTCGAGCTTCATAGACAGTGACATTACCGTCCACGTCCGTCTTCCTCTTAAAGATCCATTTATCTTAATGGCTTGCCGATCATCGGGCAAGTCTACCAAAGTCCATGCTTTGTTCTGATACATGGATCCTATCTCGGATTTCATGGCTTCTAACCATTTGTCGGAATTTGGGCCCACCATCACTTCTCCATAGCTCGTAGGTTCATTGTTGTCTAGCAACACGACTTCCAAGACAGGATTACATACCACTCTGAAGTAGTACGCATCCTTGTCATCCCACGAGGTTTGGGAGTGACTTGATCCGAAGTCTCATGATCAACATCATAAGATTCCACTTCAATTGGTGTAGGTGCCACAGGAACAACTCTTTGTGCCCTGTTATACACTAGTTGAAGTGACGGTTCAATAACCTCATCAAGTCTCCACCATCCTCCCACTCAATTCTTTCGAGAGAAACTTTTCCTCGTGAAAGGACCCGATTCAAGAAACAATCCATATTGCTTTCGGATCTGAATTAGGAGGTATACCCAACTGTTTTGGGTGTCCTATGAAGATGCATTTTATCCGCTTTGGGTTTGAGCTTATCAACCTGAAACTTTTTCACATAAGCGTCACAGCCCTAAATCTTTAAGAAACGACAACTTAGGTTTCTCCAAACGGTGTCGTCTCAACGGAATTACGTGGTGCCCTATTTAAAGTGAATGTGGTTGTCTCTAATGCCTAACCCATGAACAATAGTGGTAATTCGATAAGAGACATTATGGTACGCACCATATCCAATAGGGTGCAACTATGATGTTCGGACACACCATCACACTATGGTGTTCCAGGCGGTATTAATTGTGAAACAATTTCCATAATGTCTTAATTGCGTGCCAAAACTCGTAACTCAGATATTCATCTTCTATGATCATATCATAGACATTTTATCCTCTTGTCACAATGATCTTCTACTTCACTCTGAAATTACTTGAACCATTCAATAATTCAGACTTGTGTTTCATCAAGTAAATATTCTCAACATCTACTCGAATCATCTGTGAAGTAAGAACATAACGATATTCACTGCATGCCTCAGCACTCATTGGACTACACACATCAAAATGTGTTACTTCCAACAAGTTGCTATCTTGTTCCATCTTACTGAAACCGAGGCTTTTCAGTCATCTTGCCCATGTGGTATGATTTGCATATCTCAAGTGATTCAAAATCAAGTGAGTCCAAACGATCCATCTGCATGGAGTTTCTTCATGCGTATACACCAATAGACATGGTTCGCATGTCTCAAACTTTTCAAAAATGAGTGAGTCCAAAGATCCATCAACATGGAGCTTCTTCATGCGTTTTATACCATTATGACTTACATGGCAGTGCCACAAGTAAGTGGTACTATCATTACTATCTTATATCTTTTGGCATGAAAAAGTGTATCACTACGATCGAGATTCAATAAACCATTCCTTTAGGTGCAAGACCATTGAAGGTTTTATTCAAATAAATAGAGTAACCATTATTCTCTTTAAATGAATAACCATATTGCGATAGACATAATCCAATCAAGTCTATGCTCAACGCAAACACCAAATGACAATTATTCAGGTTTAATACTAATCTTGATGGTAGAGGGAGCGTGCGATGTTTGATCACATCAAACTTGGAAACACTTCCAACACATATCGTCAGCTCACCTTTAGCTAGTCTCCGTTTATTCCGTAGCTTTTATTTCGAGTTACTAACACTTAGAACCCGAAACGGTATCTAATACCCTGGTGCTACTAGGAGTACTAGTAAAGTACACATTAACATAATACATCCAATATACTTCTATCGACCTTGCCAGCCTTCTTATCTACCAAGTATCTAGGGTAATTCTGCTCCAGTGGCTGTTCTCCTTATTACAGAAGCACTTAGTCTCGGGTTTGGGTTCAACCTTGGGTTTCTTCACTAGAGCAGCAGCTGAATTGCCGTTTCATAAAGTATCCCTTCTTGCCCTTGCCCTTCTTAAAACTAGTGGTTTCACTAACCATCAACAATTGATGCTCCTTCTTGATTTCTACTTTCGCGGTGTCAAACATCGTGAGTATTTCAAGGATCATCATATATGTCCCTGATATATCATAGTTCATCACGAAGCTCTAGCAGCTTGGTGGTAATGACTTTGGAGAACCATCACTATTTCATCTGGAAGATCAACTCCCACTCGATTCAAGCGATTGTTGTACTCAGACAATTTGAGCACAAGCACAACAATTGAGCTTTTCTCCTTAGTTTGTAGGCTAAGAAAATCGTCGGAGGTCTTATACCTCTTGACGTGGGCACGAGCCTGAAATCCCAATTTCAGCCCTCAAAACATCTCATATGTTTCGTGACGTTTCAAAAACGTCTTCGGTGCCTCAATTCTAAACCGTTTAACTGAACTATCACGTAGTTATCAAAATGTGTATGTCAGATGTTCGCAACATCCACAGACGACGTTTGAGGTTCAGCACACTGAGCGGTGCATTAAGGACATAAGCCTTCTATGAAGCAATGAGGACAATCCTCAATTTACGGACCTAGTCCGCATAATTGCTACTATCAACTTTCAACTAATTTTTCTCTAGGAACATATCTAAACAGTAGAACTATAGCGTGAGCTACGACATAATTTGCAAAAGACCTTTTGACTATGTTGAGGATAATTAAGTTCATCTTATGAACTCCCACTTAGATAGACATCCCTCTAGTCATCTAAGTGATTACATGATCCGAGTCAACTAGGCCGTGTCCGATCATCACGTGAGACGGACTAGCCAACGTCGGTGAACATCTTCATGTTGATCGTATCTTCTATACGACTCATGCTCGACCTTTCGGTCTTCTGTGTTCCGAGGCCATGTCTGTACATGCTAGGCTCGTCAAGTTAACCCTAAGTGTATTGCATGTGTAAATCTGTCTTACACCCGTTGTATGTGAACGTAAGGACATATCACACCCGATCATCACGTGGTGCTTCGAAGCGATGAACTGTAGCAACGGTGCACAGTTAGGGGAGAACACTTCTTGAAATTGTTGTAAGGGATCATCTTATTTACTACCGCCGTTCTAAGTAAACAAGATGCATAAACATAATAAACATCACATGCAATTATATAGTAGTGACATGATATGGCCAATATCATATATCTCCATTGATCTCCATCTTGGGGTTCCATGATCATCTTGTCACGTCATCGACATGCAAGTCGCGATTCCTATTACAAGAACATGATCAATCTCATACATCACATATATCATTCATCACATCCTTTTGGCCATATCACATCACATAGCATACCCTGCAAAAACAAGTTAGACGTCCTCTAATTGTTGTTTGCATGTTTTACGTGGCTGCTATGGGTTTCTAGCAAGAACGTTTCTTACCTACGCAAAACCACAACGTGATATGCCAATTGCTATTTACCCTTCATAAGGACCCTTTTCATCGAATCTATTCCGACTAAAGTGGGAGAGACAGACACCCGCCAGCCACCTTATGCAACTAGTGCATGTTTGTCGGTGGAACCAGTCTCACGTAAGAGTACGTGTAAGGTCGGTCCGGGCCGCTTCATCCCACAATACCGTCGAAACAAGATTGGACTAGTAACGGTAAGCATATTGAACAAAATCAACGCCCACAACTACTTTGTGTTCTACTCGTGCAAAGAATCTACGCAATAAACCTAGCTCATGATGCCACTGTTGGGGAACGTAGCAGAAATTCAAAATTTTCCTACGTGTCACCAAGATCTATCTATGGAGAAACCAGCAACGAGGGGAAGGAGAGTGCAGCTACATACCCTTGTAGATCGCTAAGCGGAAGCGTTCAAGAGAACGGGGTTGACGGAGTCGTACTCGTCGTGATTCAAATCACCGATGATCAAGTACCGAAAGGACGGCACCTCCGCGTTCAACACACGTACAGCCCGGTGACGTCTCCCATGCCTTGATCCAGCAAGGAGAGAGGGAGAGGTTGAGGAAGACTCCATCCAGCAGCAGCACAATGGCGTGGTGGTGATGGAGGAGCGTGGCAATCCTGCAGGGCTTCGCCAAGCACCGCGAGATATGAGGAGAAAGAGAGGGAGGGCTGCACCAACAGGCAGAGATCGAATCACGTGTTATGTGCAACCCCAGGCCTCACTATATATAGGGAAGAGGGAGGAGGGTGCGCCCCCTCTAGGGTTCCCACCCTAGGGGGTGCGGCAGCCCTAGATGGGAAAGGGGCGGCGGCCAAGGGAGGATTCCCTCCCCCCCAAGGCACCTAGGAGGTGCCTTCCCCTCCTAGGACTCTTCCTTAGGGTTCCCCTTTCACCCTAGGCGCATGGGCCATGAGGGAAGTGGCGCCCCAGCCCACTTTGGGCTGGATCCCTTCCCACTTCAGCCCATGGGACCCTCCGGGATAGGTGGCCCCACCCGGTGGACCCACGGGACCCTTCCGATGGTCCCGGTACAATACCGATGACCCCGAAACTTGTCCCGATGGCCGAAATAGGACTTCCTATATATAAATCTTTACCTCCGGACCATTCTGGAACTCCTTGTGACGTCCGGGATCTCATCCGGGACTCCGAACAACATTCGGTAACCACATACAAACTTCCTTTATAACCCTAGCGTCATCGAACCTTAAGTGTGTAGACCCTACGGGTTTGGGACACATGCAGACATGACCGAGACGTTCTCCGGTCAATAACCAATAGCGGGATCTGGATACCCATGTTGGCTCCCACATGTTCCACGATGATCTCATCGGATGAACCACGATGTCAAGGACTCAATCGATCCCGTATTCAATTCCCTTTGTCTAGCGGTATTTTACTTGCCCGAGATTCGATCGTCGGTATACCGATACCTTGTTCAATCTCGTTACCGGCAAGTCTCTTTTACTCATTCCGTAACACATCATCCCGTGATCAACTCCTTGATCACATTGTGCACATTATGATGATGTCCTACCGAGTGGGCCCAGAGATACCTCTCCGTTTACACGGAGTGACAAATCCCAGTCTCGATTCGTGCCAACCCAACAGACACTTTCGGAGATACCTGTAATGCACCTTTATAGCCACCCAGTTACGTTGTGACATTTGATACACCCAAAGCATTCCTACGGTATCCGGGAGTTGCACAATCTCATGGTCTAAGGAAAAGATACTTGACATTAGAAAAGCTTTAGCATACGAACTACACGATCTTTGTGCTATGCTTAGGATTGGGTCTTGTCCATCACATCATTCTCCTAATGATGTGATCCCGTTATCAATGACATCCAATGTCCATGGTCAGGAAACCGTAACCATCTATTGATCAACGAGCTAGTCAACTAGAGGCTTACTAGGGACATGGTGTTGTCTATGTATTCACACGTGTATTACGATTTCCGGATAATACAGTTATAGCATGAATAAAAGACTATTATCATGAATAAAGAAATATAATAATAACATATTTATTATTGCCTCTAGGGCATATTTCCAACAAACAGGGGGTGGGCCCCCCTATCATTGACTCACCTAACTAATTAACCTAATTAGTTGGTTTAATTATTAGTTTAATTAGGCGAAGTTAATTAATTAATTAGTTAAAAAAATTTAATATATATATATATATATATATATTTCCTTTTTTGTTCCAGGGGCTGGGCCCCACTTGTCATTGGGCCACGGTTGGCTTAGCGGGCGCGTGGGTTACGGGCGCCTGGAGTGGGTGTTGTGCACCCGCCCAGGCCGACAGAGGAGGGCACGGGTGCTGGGCGCCGGCGTCCGCGGGTGCAGGGGAGGGGGAGCAGCAGCAGGGCGAGGTCGAAGCGGGGCCGAGCGGGTGTGGCCGGACCATGGTCGGCGGCAGGAGGCGGAGCAGGGGGGCACTAGGCGAGGCCATGGCCGGAGCTACGCCTGGCAGAGGGAGGCCTCGTCGAAGCAGGATTGTGC